>NW_026610602.1:0-15000 GCF_029499605.1 Hyla sarda
GCTGTTGATTGACCATGCATTGGTACTGTGGTATTGGAATAATAAAAACAAATGTTGCCAGCCAACCATCCATTGCAATAATGGATAGGACATCAGCTATGAGGCATTTGTTTGTACAAACTGCTGCTCACAACTAATGTTGTAATATAGTGTCTCCATCTGCTGGTGGTATTGAATAAGCAATAGTGCAATGATAGGGTCTGAAAAAGAAGAAAAATAAGAAGCAGCAGCATAGGAAAAAAGGAGGAAAGAAGGAAAACATGGAGAGAAGAAAAAAAGAAGGTTAAAAAAAAAGGTGAAAACATGTTTAAAAAAGTATTTCCATCTCTCTCTCTCTCTATATATGTATATATATATATATATATATTTAAAAGAAAAAAAATTATATATATATATATATATATATATATATATACATATAGAAAGAGAGAAAGAGATAGATAGATAGATAGATACATACATACATACATATGTGTGTATTGTTGGAGTTGCAAACATGGGTGCACTTGACAAACTCAGTGCGGCTATTCCCCATTGAAAGATTGTTGCATCCAGGACCCTTAGCACTGTGATATGCTACTCAATACCACTGGCATGGCCAGGTGTAAACAACATCTGACCTTTGTTGTGTATGTAACCATGGAGATTGTGATGTCACCTAGGCCCACCAAAGAACAGACTTGTCAGAAGCAGCACTGCCATGAGCAGAAGCAGCAGATCCATAGGTTTTCAAATAAGCTGGATTTAACCAAAACAAGTGAGTCCAATAGGATGCAGGTATGTCCTCTATCCTTACAGCTTCCCGTGGCTGTTGGTTTTATACCGTTTGGGGACAGCCAAGGAGGCGTCAGCAGGCAACACAGGTAAGTGTGTGCTTGTGTGTGTGTGTGTGTGTTTCCTATGCAGATCCTAAACCCAGTATCAAATGCAAGTAGGAGGAGTAAGAAGGGTTCCTGCCAAAGCCAGGTTATGGATTGCATTTAAAAATGGTCCATCAGAGTGAAATGGACTCCCATCTTCCTGCTTAGCAATAATGATATGGGTTTAGGGTCTGCTGTGTGTACTGGTGGGTGACTGCCACCCAGCCAGAGTGTGTATGGGAGGCTGCCAGCCAGCCTCCCTTCCTACAAGTAGTGATGGTGCATGTGAAGGGGACAGCGTTGGTTCCTCCCCTTTCACAGTTATCACTTCTCATTCTTCCTTTTGGCTGGTATCAAATGTGGTGTCTGTTTATATCAGTTTAATATCTGATATGTCCCCTATCTGGTAGCATATATTAAGTGCACCACCAGGGTTCAGTGTTGGAAAGAAAGATTACCTGTTTATTTGCTGCAGCTGCTTGCTGGCTAGTCCAGTGGGCCCCTACTGCAGGCAAAAGACAATAGGTGGTGCTGCTTGTGTCTGGCCCCTGTTGGAGCGACCAGGCACAGGACTGCTGCTGCTGAATTTCCTCTTTAATTGAATAAGCTCAGCAACCAGCACACCTGTGCAGGTTGGACATGACATGATAGGTAGCTGTCTTTCAGGTAGTGGGTGCTGAATCTTGTTAATTGACCATGCATTGGTACTGTGGTATTGGAATAATTAAAACAAATGTTGCCAGCCAGCCATCCATCCATTGCAATAATGGATAGGACATCAGCTATGAGGCATTTGTTTGTACAAAACTGCTGCTCACAACTAATGTTGTAATATAGTGTCTCCATCTGCTGGTGGTATTGAATAAGCAATAGTGCAATGATAGGGTCTGAAAAAGAAGAAAAATAAGAAGCAGCAGCATAGGAAAAAAGGAGGAAAGAAGGAAAACATGGAGAGAAGAAAAAAAGAAGGTAAAAAAAAGGTGAAAACATGTTTAAAAAAGTATTTCCATCTCTCTCTCTCTCTATATATGTATATATATATATATATATATATATATATATAGATATATATATATATATTTAAAAGAAAAAAAAATTATATATATATATATACATATAGAGACAGAGAAAGAGATAGATAGATAGATAGATATAGATACACATACATACATACATACATACATACATACATACATACATATATATGTGTGTATTGTTGGAGTTGCAAACATGGGTGCACTTGACAAACTCAGTGCGGCTATTCCCCATTGAAAGATTGTTGCATCCAGGACCCTTAGCACTGTGATATGCTACTCAATACCACTGGCATGGCCAGGTGTAAACAACATCTGACCTTTGTTGTGTATGTAACCATGGAGATTGTGATGTCACCTAGGCCCACCAAAGAACAGCCTTGTCAGAAGCAGCACTGCCATGATCAGAAGCAGCAGCACCATAAGTTTTCAAATAAGCTGGATTTAACCAAGACAAGTGAGTCCAATAGGATGCAGGTATGTCCTCTATCCTTACAGCTTCCCGTGGCTGTTGGTTTTATACCGTTTGGGGACAGCCAAGGAGGCGTCAGCAGACAACACAGGTAAGTGTGTGCTTGTGTGTGTGTGTGTGTGTGTGTGTGTGTGTGTTTCCTATGCAGATCCTAAACCCAGTATCAAATGCAAGTAGGAGGAGTAAGAAGGGTTCCTGCCAAAGCCAGGTTATGGATTGCATTTAAAAATGGTCCATCAGAGTGAAATGGACTCCCATCTTCCTGCTTAGCAATAATGATATGGGTTTAGGGCCTGCTGTGTGTACTGGTGGGTGACTGCCACCCTTCCAGAGTGTGTATGGGAGGCTGCCAGCCAGCCTACCTTCCTACAAGTAGTGATGGTGCATGTGAAGGGGACAGCGTTGGTTCCTCCCCTTTCACAGTTATCACTTCTCATTCTTCCTTTTGGCTGATATCAAATGTGGTGTCTGTTTATATCAGTTTAATATCTGATATGTCCCCTATCTGGTAGCATATATTAAGTGCACCACCAGGGTTCAGTGTTGGAAAGAAAGATTACCTGTTTGTTTGCTGCTGCTGCAGCTGCTTGCTGGCTAGTCCAGTGGGCCCCTACTGCAGGCAAAAGACAATAGGTGGTGCCGCTTGTGTCTGGCCCCTGTTGGAGCGACCAGGCACAGGACTGCTGCTGCTGAATGTCCTCTTTAATTGAATAAGCTCAGCAACCAGCACACCTGTGCAGGTTGGACATGACATGATAGGTAGCTGTCTTTCAGGTAGTGGGTGCTGAATCTTGTTAATTGACATGGGGGTGTCATTGCTGTTGATTGACCATGCATTGGTACTGTGGTATTGGAATAATAAAAACAAATGTTGCCAGCCAACCATCCATTGCAATAATGGATAGGACATCAGCTATGAGGCATTTGTTTGTACAAACTGCTGCTCACAACTAATGTTGTAATATAGTGTCTCCATCTGCTGGTGGTATTGAATAAGCAATAGTGCAATGATAGGGTCTGAAAAAGAAGAAAAATAAGAAGCAGCAGCATAGGAAAAAAGGAGGAAAACATGGAGAGAAGAAAAAAAGAAGGTTAAAAAAAAAGGTGAAAACATGTTTAAAAAAGTATTTCCATCTCTCTTTCTCTCTATATATGTATGTATATATATATATATATATATATATATATATATATAAAGAAAAAAAATTATATATATATATATATATATATATATATATACATAAAGAGAGAGTGAAAGAGATAGATAGATATAGATAGATATAGATAGATACACATAGATACACATACATACATACATACATACATACATACATACATACATATGTGTGTATTGTTGGAGTTGCAAACATGGGTGCACTTGACAAACTCAGTGCGGCTATTCCCCATTGAAAGATTGTTGCATCCAGGACCCTTAGCACTGTGATATGCTACTCAATACCACTGGCATGGCCAGGTGTAAACAACATCTGACCTTTGTTGTGTATGTAACCATGGAGATTGTGATGTCACCTAGGCCCACCAAAGAACAGCCTTGTCAGAAGCAGCACTGCCATGATCAGAAGCAGCAGCACCATAAGTTTTCAAATAAGCTGGATTTAACCAAGACAAGTGAGTCCAATAGGATGCAGGTATGTCCTCTATCCTTACAGCTTCCCGTGGCTGTTGGTTTTATACCGTTTGGGGACAGCCAAGGAGGCGTCAGCAGGCAACACAGGTAAGTGTGTGCTTGTGTGTGTGTGTGTGTGTGTGTGTGTGTTTCCTATGCAGATCCTAAACCCAGTATCAAATGCAAGTAGGAGGAGTAAGAAGGGTTCCTGCCAAAGCCAGGTTATGGATTGCATTTAAAAATGGTCCATCAGAGTGAAATGGACTCCCATCTTCCTGCTTAGCAATAATGATATGGGTTTAGGGCATGCTGTGTGTACTGGTGGGTGACTGCCACCCAGCCAGAGTGTGTATGGGAGGCTGCCAGCCAGCCTACCTTCCTACAAGTAGTGATGGTGCATGTGAAGGGGACAGCGTTGGTTCCTCCCCTTTCACAGTTATCACTTCTCATTCTTCCTTTTGGCTGGTATCAAATGTGGTGTCTGTTTATATCAGTTTAATATCTGATATGTCCCCTATCTGGTAGCATATATTAAATGCACCACCAGGGTTCAGTGTTGGAAAGAAAGATTACCTGTTTATTTGCTGCAGCTGCTTGCTGGCTAGTCCAGTGGGCCCCTACTGCAGGCAAAAGACAATAGGTGGTGCCGCTTGTGTCTGGCCCCTGTTGGAGCGACCAGGCACAGGACTGCTGCTGCTGAATGTCCTCTTTAATTGAATAAGCTCAGCAACCAGCACACCTGTGCAGGTTGGACATGACATGATAGGTAGCTGTCTTTCAGGTAGTGGGTGCTGAATCTTGTTAATTGACATGGGGGTGTCATTGCTGTTGATTGACCATGCATTGGTACTGTGGTATTGGAATAATTAAAACAAATGTTGCCAGCCAGCCATCCATTGCAATAATGGATAGGACATCAGCTATGAGGCATTTGTTTGTACAAACTGCTGCTCACGACTAATGTTGTAATATAGTGTCTCCATCTGCTGGTGGTATTGAATAAGCAATAGTGCAATGATAGGGTCTGAAAAAGGAGTAAAATAAGAAGCAGCAGCATAGGAAAAAAGGAGGAAAGAAGGAAAACATGGAGAGAAGAAAAAAAGAAGGTAAAAAAAAGGTGAAAACATGTTTAAAAAAGTATTTCCATCTCTCTCTCTCTCTATATATGTATATATATATATATATATATATATATATATATATATATATTTAAAAGAAAAAAAAATTATATATATATATATATATATATATATATATATAGATATATACATACATATAGAGAGAGAGAAAGAGATAGATAGATAGATAGATAGATAGATAGATACACATACATACATACATACATACAACATACATACATACATACATATGTGTGTATTGTTGGAGTTGCAAACATGGGTGCACTTGACAAACTCAGTGCGGCTATTCCCCATTGAAAGATTGTTGCATCCAGGACCCTTAGCACTGTGATATGCTACTCAATACCACTGGCATGGCCAGGTGTAAACAACATCTGACCTTTGTTGTGTATGTAACCATGGAGATTGTGATGTCACCTAGGCCCACCAAAGAACAGCCTTGTCAGAAGCAGCACTGCCATGAGCAGAAGCAGCAGATCCATAGGTTTTCAAATAAGCTGGATTTAACCAAGACAAGTGAGTCCAATAGGATGCAGGTATGTCCTCTATCCTTACAGCTTCCCGTGGCTGTTGGTTTTATACCGTTTGGGGACAGCCAAGGAGGCGTCAGCAGGCAACACAGGTAAGTGTGTGCTTGTGTGTGTGTGTGTGTGTGTGTTTCCTATGCAGATCCTAAACCCAGTATCAAATGCAAGTAGGAGGAGTAAGAAGGGTTCCTGCCAAAGCCAGGTTATGGATTGCATTTAAAAATGGTCCATCAGAGTGAAATGGACTCCCATCTTCCTGCTTAGCAATAATGATATGGGTTTAGGGTCTGCTGTGTGTACTGGTGGGTGACTGCCACCCAGCCAGAGTGTGTATGGGAGGCTGCCAGCCAGCCTCCCTTCCTACAAGTAGTGATGGTGCATGTGAAGGGGACAGCGTTGGTTCCTCCCCTTTCACAGTTATCACTTCTCATTCTTCCTTTTGGCTGGTATCAAATGTGGTGTCTGTTTATATCAGTTTAATATCTGATATGTCCCCTATCTGGTAGCATATATTAAGTGCACCACCAGGGTTCAGTGTTGGAAAGAAAGATTACCTGTTTATTTGCTGCAGCTGCTTGCTGGCTAGTCCAGTGGGCCCCTACTGCAGGCAAAAGACAATAGGTGGTGCTGCTTGTGTCTGGCCCCTGTTGGAGCGACCAGGCACAGGACTGCTGCTGCTGAATTTCCTCTTTAATTGAATAAGCTCAGCAACCAGCACACCTGTGCAGGTTGGACATGACATGATAGGTAGCTGTCTTTCAGGTAGTGGGTGCTGAATCTTGTTAATTGACCATGCATTGGTACTGTGGTATTGGAATAATTAAAACAAATGTTGCCAGCCAGCCATCCATCCATTGCAATAATGGATAGGACATCAGCTATGAGGCATTTGTTTGTACAAACTGCTGCTCACAACTAATGTTGTAATATAGTGTCTCCATCTGCTGGTGGTATTGAATAAGCAATAGTGCAATGATAGGGTCTGAAAAAGAAGAAAAATAAGAAGCAGCAGCATAGGAAAAAAGGAGGAAAGAAGGAAAACATGGAGAGAAGAAAAAAAGAAGGTAAAAAAAAGGTGAAAACATGTTTAAAAAAGTATTTCCATCTCTCTCTCTCTCTATATATGTATATATATATATATATATATATATATATATATATATATTTAAAAGAAAAAAAAATTATATATATATATATATACATATAGAGACAGAGAAAGAGATAGATAGATAGATAGATAGATAGATAGATAGATAGATACACATACATACATACATACATACATACATACATACATATATATGTGTGTATTGTTGGAGTTGCAAACATGGGTGCACTTGACAAACTCAGTGCGGCTATTCCCCATTGAAAGATTGTTGCATCCAGGACCCTTAGCACTGTGATATGCTACTCAATACCACTGGCATGGCCAGGTGTAAACAACATCTGACCTTTGTTGTGTATGTAACCATGGAGATTGTGATGTCACCTAGGCCCACCAAAGAACAGCCTTGTCAGAAGCAGCACTGCCATGATCAGAAGCAGCAGCACCATAAGTTTTCAAATAAGCTGGATTTAACCAAGACAAGTGAGTCCAATAGGATGCAGGTATGTCCTCTATCCTTACAGCTTCCCGTGGCTGTTGGTTTTATACCGTTTGGGGACAGCCAAGGAGGCGTCAGCAGACAACACAGGTAAGTGTGCTTGTGTGTGTGTGTGTGTGTGTGTGTGTGTGTGTTTCCTATGCAGATCCTAAACCCAGTATCAAATGCAAGTAGGAGGAGTAAGAAGGGTTCCTGCCAAAGCCAGGTTATGGATTGCATTTAAAAATGGTCCATCAGAGTGAAATGGACTCCCATCTTCCTGCTTAGCAATAATGATATGGGTTTAGGGCCTGCTGTGTGTACTGGTGGGTGACTGCCACCCTTCCAGAGTGTGTATGGGAGGCTGCCAGCCAGCCTACCTTCCTACAAGTAGTGATGGTGCATGTGAAGGGGACAGCGTTGGTTCCTCCCCTTTCACAGTTATCACTTCTCATTCTTCCTTTTGGCTGGTATCAAATGTGGTGTCTGTTTATATCAGTTTAATATCTGATATGTCCCCTATCTGGTAGCATATATTAAGTGCACCACCAGGGTACAGTGTTGGAAAGAAAGATTACCTGTTTATTTGCTGCTGCTGCAGCTGCTTGCTGGCTAGTCCAGTGGGCCCCTACTGCAGGCAAAAGACAATAGGTGGTGCCGCTTGTGTCTGGCCCCTGTTGGAGCGACCAGGCACAGGACTGCTGCTGCTGAATGTCCTCTTTAATTGAATAAGCTCAGCAACCAGCACACCTGTGCAGGTTGGACATGACATGATAGGTAGCTGTCTTTCAGGTAGTGGGTGCTGAATCTTGTTAATTGACATGGGGGTGTCATTGCTGTTGATTGACCATGCATTGGTACTGTGGTATTGGAATAATAAAAACAAATGTTGCCAGCCAACCATCCATTGCAATAATGGATAGGACATCAGCTATGAGGCATTTGTTTGTACAAACTGCTGCTCACAACTAATGTTGTAATATAGTGTCTCCATCTGCTGGTGGTATTGAATAAGCAATAGTGCAATGATAGGGTCTGAAAAAGAAGAAAAATAAGAAGCAGCAGCATAGGAAAAAAGGAGGAAAACATGGAGAGAAGAAAAAAAGAAGGTTAAAAAAAAAGGTGAAAACATGTTTAAAAAAGTATTTCCATCTCTCTTTCTCTCTATATATGTATGTATATATATATATATATATATATATATATATATATATATATATATAGAAAAAAAAAAATATATATATATATATATATATATATATATATATATATACATAAAGAGAGAGTGAAAGAGATAGATAGATATAGATAGATACAGATAGATACACATAGATATAGATACACATACATACATACATACATACATACATACATATGTGTGTATTGTTGGAGTTGCAAACATGGGTGCACTTGACAAACTCAGTGCGGCTATTCCCCATTGAAAGATTGTTGCATCCAGGACCCTTAGCACTGTGATATGCTACTCAATACCACTGGCATGGCCAGGTGTAAACAACATCTGACCTTTGTTGTGTATGTAACCATGGAGATTGTGATGTCACCTAGGCCCACCAAAGAACAGCCTTGTCAGAAGCAGCACTGCCATGATCAGAAGCAGCAGCACCATAAGTTTTCAAATAAGCTGGATTTAACCAAGACAAGTGAGTCCAATAGGATGCAGGTATGTCCTCTATCCTTACAGCTTCCCGTGGCTGTTGGTTTTATACCGTTTGGGGACAGCCAAGGAGGCGTCAGCAGGCAACACAGGTAAGTGTGTGCTTGTGTGTGTGTGTGTGTGTGTGTTTCCTATGCAGATCCTAAACCCAGTATCAAATGCAAGTAGGAGGAGTAAGAAGGGTTCCTGCCAAAGCCAGGTTATGGATTGCATTTAAAAATGGTCCATCAGAGTGAAATGGACTCCCATCTTCCTGCTTAGCAATATCGATATGGGTTTAGGGCCTGCTGTGTGTACTGGTGGGTGACTGCCACCCAGCCAGAGTGTGTATGGGAGGCTGCCAGCCAGCCTACCTTCCTACAAGTAGTGATGGTGCATGTGAAGGGGACAGCGTTGGTTCCTCCCCTTTCACAGTTATCACTTCTCATTCTTCCTTTTGGCTGGTATCAAATGTGGTGTCTGTTTATATCAGTTTAATATCTGATATGTCCCCTATCTGGTAGCATATATTAAATGCACCACCAGGGTTCAGTGTTGGAAAGAAAGATTACCTGTTTATTTACTGCTGCAGCTGCTTGCTGGCTAGTCCAGTGGGCCCCTACTGCAGGCAAAAGACAATAGGTGGTGCCGCTTGTGTCTGGCCCCTGTTGGAGCGACCAGGCACAGGACTGCTGCTGCTGAATGTCCTCTTTAATTGAATAAGCTCAGCAACCAGCACACCTGAGCAGGTTGGACATGACATGATAGGTAGCTGTCTTTCAGGTAGTGGGTGCTGAATCTTGTTAATTGACATGGGGGTGTCATTGCTGTTGATTGACCATGCATTGGTACTGTGGTATTGGAATAATAAAAACAAATGTTGCCAGCCAACCATCCATTGCAATAATGGATAGGACATCAGCTATGAGGCATTTGTTTGTACAAACTGCTGCTCACAACTAATGTTGTAATATAGTGTCTCCATCTGCTGGTGGTATTGAATAAGCAATAGTGCAATGATAGGGTCTGAAAAAGAAGAAAAATAAGAAGCAGCAGCATAGGAAAAAAGGAGGAAAGAAGGAAAACCGGGAGAGAAGAAAAAAAGAAGGTTAAAAAAAAAGGTGAAAACATGTTTAAAAAAGTATTTCCATCTCTCTCTCTCTCTCTCTCTCTCTCTCTATATATATATATATATATATATATATATATACATATAGAAAGAGAGAAAGAGATAGATAGATAGATAGATAGATAGATAGATAGATACATACATACATACATACAACATACATACATACATACATATGTGTGTATTGTTGGAGTTGCAAACATGGGTGCACTTGACAAACTCAGTGCGGCTATTCCCCATTGAAAGATTGTTGCATCCAGGACCCTTAGCACTGTGATATGCTACTCAATACCACTGGCATGGCCAGGTGTAAACAACATCTGACCTTTGTTGTGTATGTAACCATGGAGATTGTGATGTCACCTAGGCCCACCAAAGAACAGCCTTGTCAGAAGCAGCACTGCCATGATCAGAAGCAGCAGCACCATAAGTTTTCAAATAAGCTGGATTTAACCAAGACAAGTGAGTCCAATAGGATGCAGGTATGTCCTCTATCCTTACAGCTTCCCGTGGCTGTTGGTTTTATACCGTTTGGGGACAGCCAAGGAGGCGTCAGCAGGCAACACAGGTAAGTGTGTGCTTGTGTGTGTGTGTGTGTGTGTGTGTGTGTGTTTCCTATGCAGATCCTAAACCCAGTATCAAATGCAAGTAGGAGGAGTAAGAAGGGTTCCTGCCAAAGCCAGGTTATGGATTGCATTTAAAAATGGTCCATCAGAGTGAAATGGACTCCCATCTTCCTGCTTAGCAATAATGATATGGGTTTAGGGCCTGCTGTGTGTACTGGTGGGTGACTGCCACCCAGCCAGAGTGTGTATGGGAGGGTGCCAGCCAGCCTACCTTCCTACAAGTAGTGATGGTGCATGTGAAGGGGACAGCGTTGGTTCCTCCCCTTTCACAGTTATCACTTCTCATTCTTCCTTTTGGCTGGTATCAAATGTGGTGTCTGTTTATATCAGTTTACTATCTGATATGTCCCCTATCTGGTAGCATATATTAAGTGCACCACCAGGGTTTAGTGTTGGAAAGAAAGATTACCTGTTTATTTACTGCTGCAGCTGCTTGCTGGCTAGTCCAGTGGGCCCCTACTGCAGGCAAAAGACAATAGGTGGTGCCGCTTGTGTCTGGCCCCTGTTGCAGCGACCAGGCACAGGACTGCTGCTGCTGAATGTCCTCTTTAATTGAATAAGCTCAGCAACCAGCACACCTGTGCAGGTTGGACATGAGATGATAGGTAGCTGTCTTTCAGGTAGTGGGTGCTGAATCTTGTTAATTGACATGGGGGTGTCATTGCTGTTGATTGACCATGCATTGGTACTGTGGTATTGGAATAATAAAAACAAATGTTGCCAGCCAACCATCCATTGCAATAATGGATAGGACATCAGCTATGAGGCATTTGTTTGTACAAACTGCTGCTCACAACTAATGTTGTAATATAGTGTCTCCATCTGCTGGTGGTATTGAATAAGCAATAGTGCAATGATAGGGTCTGAAAAAGAAGAAAAATAAGAAGCAGCAGCATAGGAAAAAAGGAGGAAAGAAGGAAAACCGGGAGAGAAGAAAAAAAGAAGGTTAAAAAAAAAGGTGAAAACATGTTTAAAAAAGTATTTCCATCTCTCTCTCTCTCTCTCTCTCTCTCTCTCTCTCTCTCTCTCTCTCTATATATATATATATATATATATATATACATATAGAAAGAGAGAAAGAGATAGATAGATAGATAGATAGATACATACATACATACATACATACATACATATGTGTGTATTGTTGGAGTTGCAAACATGGGTGCACTTGACAAACTCAGTGCGGCTATTCCCCATTGAAAGATTGTTGCATCCAGGACCCTTAGCACTGTGATATGCTACTCAATACCACTGGCATGGCCAGGTGTAAACAACATCTGACCTTTGTTGTGTATGTAACCATGGAGATTGTGATGTCACCTAGGCCCACCAAAGAACAGCCTTGTCAGAAGCAGCACTGCCATGAGCAGAAGCAGCAGATCCATAGGTTTTCAAATAAGCTGAATTTATCCAAGACAAGTGAGTCCAATAGGATGCAGGTATGTCCTCTATCCTTACAGCTTCCCGTGGCTGTTGGTTTTATACCGTTTGGGGACAGCCAAGGAGGCGTCAGCAGGCAACACAGGTAAGTGTGTGCTTGTGTGTGTGTGTGTGTGTGTGTGTGTGTTTCCTATGCAGATCCTAAACCCAGTATCAAATGCAAGTAGGAGGAGTAAGAAGGGTTCCTGCCAAAGCCAGGTTATGGATTGCATTTAAAAATGGTCCATCAGAGTGAAATGGACTCCCATCTTCCTGCTTAGCAATAATGATATGGGTTTAGGGTCTGCTGTGTGTACTGGTGGGTGACTGCCACCCAGCCAGAGTGTGTATGGGAGGCTGCCAGCCAGCCTCCCTTCCTACAAGTAGTGATGGTGCATGTGAAGGGGACAGCGTTGGTTCCTCCCCTTTCACAGTTATCACTTCTCATTCTTCCTTTTGGCTGGTATCAATTGTGGTGTCTGTTTATATCAGTTTAATATCTGATATGTCCCCTATCTGGTAGCATATATTAAATGCACCACCAGGGTTCAGTGTTGGAAAGAAAGATTACCTGTTTATTTGCTGCAGCTGCTTGCTGGCTAGTCCAGTGGGCCCCTACTGCAGGCAAAAGACAATAGGTGGTGCCGCTTGTGTCTGGCCCCTGTTGCAGCGACCAGGCACAGGACTGCTGCTGCTGAATGTCCTCTTTAATTGAATAAGCTCAGCAACCAGCACACCTGTGCAGGTTGGACATGACATGATAGGTAGCTGTCTTTCAGGTAGTGGGTGCTGAATCTTGTTAATTGACATGGGGGTGTCATTGCTGTTGATTGACCATGCATTGGTACTGTGGTATTGGAATAATTAAAACAAATGTTGCCAGCCAGCCATCCATTGCAATAATGGATAGGACATCAGCTATGAGGCATTTGTTTGTACAAACTGCTGCTCACGACTAATGTTGTAATATAGTGTCTCCATCTGCTGGTGGTATTGAATAAGCAATAGTGCAATGATAGGGTCTGAAAAAGGAGTAAAATAAGAAGCAGCAGCATAGGAAAAAAGGAGGAAAGAAGGAAAACATGGAGAGAAGAAAAAAAGAAGGTAAAAAAAAGGTGAAAACATGTTTAAAAAAGTATTTCCATCTCTCTCTCTCTCTATATATGTATATATATATATATATATATATATATATATATATTTAAAAGAAAAAAAATTATATATATATATATATATATATATATACATATAGAGAGAGAGAAAGAGATAGATAGATAGATAGATAGATACACATACATACATACATACATACATACATACAACATACATACATACATACATATGTGTGTATTGTTGGAGTTGCAAACATGGGTGCACTTGACAAACTCAGTGCGGCTATTCCCCATTGAAAGATTGTTGCATCCAGGACCCTTAGCACTGTGATATGCTACTCAATATCACTGGCATGGCCAGGTGTAAACAACATCTGACCTTTGTTGTGTATGTAACCATGGAGATTGTGATGTCACCTAGGCCCACCAAAGAACAGCCTTGTCAGAAGCAGCACTGCCATGATCAGAAGCAGCAGCACCATAAGTTTTCAAATAAGCTGGATTTAACCAAGACAAGTGAGTCCAATAGGATGCAGGTATGTCCTCTATCCTTACAGCTTCCCGTGGCTGTTGGTTTTATACCGTTTGGGGACAGCCAAGGAGGCGTCAGCAGGCAACACAGGTAAGTGTGTGCTTGTGTGTGTGTGTGTGTGTGTGTGTGTGTGTTTCCTATGCAGATCCTAAACCCAGTATCAAATGCAAGTAGGAGGAGTAAGAAGGGTTCCTGCCAAAGCCAGGTTATGGATTGCATTTAAAAATGGTCCATCAGAGTGAAATGGACTCCCATCTTCCTGCTTAGCAATAATGATATGGGTTTAGGGCCTGCTGTGTGTACTGGTGGGTGACTGCCACCCAGCCAGAGTGTGTATTGGAGGGTGCCAGCCAGCCTACCTTCCTTACAAGTAGTGATGGTGCATGTGAAGGGGACAGCGTTGGTTCCTCCCCTTTCACAGTTATCACTTCTCATTCTTCCTTTTGGCTGGTATCAAATGTGGTGTCTGTTTATATCAGTTTACTATCTGATATGTCCCCTATCTGGTAGCATATATTAAGTGCACCACCAGGGTTTAGTGTTGGAAAGAAAGATTACCTGTTTATTTACTGCTGCAGCTGCTTGCTGGCTAGTCCAGTGGGCCCCTACTGCAGGCAAAAGACAATAGGTGGTGCCGCTTGTGTCTGGCCCCTGTTGCAGCGACCAGGCACAGGACTGCTGCTGCTGAATGTCCTCTTTAATTGAATAAGCTCAGCAACCAGCACACCTGTGCAGGTTGGACATGAGATGATAGGTAGCTGTCTTTCAGGTAGTGGGTGCTGAATCTTGTTAATTGACATGGGGGTGTCATTGCTGTTGATTGACCATGCATTGGTACTGTGGTATTGGAATAATAAAAACAAATGTTGCCAGCCAACCATCCATTGCAATAATGGATAGGACATCAGCTATGAGGCATTTGTTTGTACAAACTGCTGCTCACAACTAATGTTGTAATATAGTGTCTCCATCTGCTGGTGGTATTGAATAAGCAATAGTGCAATGATAGGGTCTGAAAAAGAAGAAAAATAAGAAGCAGCAGCATAGGAAAAAAGGAGGAAAGAAGGAAAACATGGAGAGAAGAAAAAAAGAAGGTTAAAAAAAAAGGTGAAAACATGTTTAAAAAAGTATTTCCATCTCTCTCTCTCTATATATGTATATATATATATATATATATATATATATATATATATTTAAAAGAAAAAAAAATTATATATATATATATATATATATATATATATATATATATATATACATATAGAAAGAGAAAGAGATAGATAGATAGA